>NW_026561305.1:1021718-1064523 GCF_028858705.1 Grus americana
TTCCCCATCTTTAAGGTGATCTGCATTTCAGTTTACTCCATAGGTGCCGTCCAAGAGTGGTATAGGACATTCAGGCATATATAAAAAAATTGGTGAGTTACCCATTGTTTTCCGAGCTTAGAATTTAAAGGATGGAAAAGGCACGCTGTTCCGCTTTCCCTGTGGCACTCACAACGTTTACTGTATCATCCCTCAATTGTCTTTGATAAGTATTTAACAGAATAAGTCACCCCAGTATCTACAAGAAAATCTATTTTCCATTTCCCCAGCTCTACTGTAGCCAGGGTTCTGCTGGGGAGGTTTCCCCGGTCCCCTTCAGGACTTAGTTCAGGGAACTGACGTGGAAAGGCAGCTGCTTCTTGATCGTTGGTGCCTCCTCCAGAACCTCTGCACTGACAGGAATAGGACCCCTAAAACGGTCCTTACCTTTCCAATGTCCCAGTTCTTTTCAATAGGCACACTGATGATCTCCTAAGGTATCCTTGTTTTTTTGTGCTGGAGGGGCCTCGCCTCTCCCCCCATAGTATTTGCCGTCCTCCCCTGAAGTTGCTGTTTGCTGACGCTCCCTGCAGTGCAGCTCTCAGGTTTCCCTCTCTTTCCTGCTCTCCGTGCCTGTCTCCGCTTCGTTCGTTTCTCCTTGCTCTTCTCTAATTTCCTTCTCTTGCTCCCTGTTATCAAAAACCCAGCATGCAACCTCCAACATCTCTCAGTAATTCCAAATCCTCCTCCTCATCACGCCCGCACTTCAAACCCCGTTGCCCCGTTCTACAAGCAGAGCAACACCTTCACAGCCTGCTGGCTTTTTCCTGCTTTTCTAATGCTGATGCCAGGGGGTCTTGCAGGGTAAACCCACAGTCTTCAGCCACTCAGGATGATTTCGCAAGGTGAAAAACACATCAACATAAGGTACCTCATGCCATTTCTTCTCCCTTCTACAAAAAACACATCAATTGTAACATGTCCCTTTATTCCCAATTTTATTCTTGGGCCATTTTTCCTGATCATCCAATTTTTCCATCGGTCACCAGTGATGATAATATTTTATCAGAGTTCTCTTATCTGTTACACCTCCCGGTGAACCTTCTGTTTCTTGCCAGTGTCTCAGTATGCATCCTGAATGGACTCTTCTTCAAGATTCATCCGCTTGATCGCTTCTCTTTTTACTCGTTTAAATGTCTATCTTGCCAACCACAAACAATCTTTACTATTTCGGTAGCACGCTCCTTCTTTTCCCAAGGGGTCCACACTTGACACTTACTTAGCACACTTACGGCTGTCCCAGATTGCATTCACAATCTCTGTTTATACATAAACATTCAAAAAGAATTATTGGTTTACACTATTTTTCAGGTTGTAAAAGGCAATATTCTGGCTCCCACATTTACCAACAAATTCTACTTCAGGGGCTGCACCATTCAGATTTTTAGTTAGTCTTTTAACACGGCAATAAAGGAACATCCAAACTTACACGTCAATGCTACTATTAATCTAAGCTAATTACCCACAATATTGGGCCCCTTTATCAGGTTTCCTCAACTTTGTGTCTTTTTCTAGTTCACACCCAAGGACTGTTCCCTAATTTACGGCTTCTCTTATCCGTTTCTACATTCCAACTCTTTTACTATTGTTTTCTTTGTACTGGAGCATGAGAGAGGCGAAGCCTGAGTTTGTGGGGCCTGACTCAAGTGTTGCCAAGTTATACGTTGTGTTTTAAAATTTTCTAGCTAATTAGTTTCCCTTAATCATTCCTTTTTGAAAATCAGAGGCTGTGTTACCTTGCCGTGGAGTAAAAAAGTCACACGAGTGCCTGGTACCAAGAACCACCTCAGCATAGTTGTGGGTTCTCCTCTGCATACTTCACCTGCTTGCTAGTAAGACACGGTGCTGCCCAAGCTCGGGGGTTTCCAGTGCTCAACCCAGCTTGGCCTGAGCAATCAGGAGTTTCTACCCTGTGCGGCAAGAATTTCAGAAGCTTAGGACAAAGCGCGTCCGTCCTGCTGTTTGCTCACACATACCTTGTGTAAGAGAGATTTGTAATTGGCAAGGAAAGAATTCCTTGTTGATTTGAGAAATCTCCAAGTGACCCACAGAGAGGCAGTCATTGGAGGGTACGTCCTACTGAGCACGTGGCCGTGACTGAGCTGCGAGATAGGGAAGCTCCTGCTGTCGGCTTCAAAGCAAGCCTCCTCCATCTGGTTTTGCTCCAGGTGGCTGCTTGGTTGCCATTTGTTTTCAAAAGACACTAGCACTGGGATCAGCTTGGGGGTTGGAGAGGGAGAGAAGAAGCAAGCATGTCTTTCCCAAGGGCAACTGCTTGGTGCTGGGAAGGACGCCCCTCTGTAGCAGCGTCAGCGTAGCTTCCGGTGATGCAAAGCTGAGAGGATCTCCCAAGTCAGTGCTGCAGGAACGTGGCAGTTTGAGGACCGACCGTGTACAGCTCTCTTTTGCATATCACTGTTGCTCAGGCAGGGTGAGAGCTTGGTTTCCATTCCTGTTATCTCCAGGAGGAGACGGCCATGGGAACCATGCCTGCTTATGCAGTTCTGTGCAAAACAAGTCTGTGGCATGAGAAGAAAGATTTGGAAGAACTTTTTTACTGCCTTCAAATGATTTTGCACACTCAAGTAAAGAAAAATCATCTCAGTTACTGAGACTGAATTAACTTTTTATTTTCCCTCTCCTTCAGGCCCATCTGAGGAAAATGGAAGAACAAATTGTATGGGGACATTTGGGAGTTGAGGGGGTGTAGATGTGAGATGGGTTTTTTTTCTTTTAATCGCTTTAAGACTTGAGTTACAGTAAGGCAGTTTTCTCATCTGCTCTGCCAGTCAGCACAGTACGCTTATCTGAACATCCCACTATTAGCCCAACTGAGAGTTACATGAATGTCACATTTGCAGTCGGTGCTTCCATTTCATTGGACTGTTTTACTGTTTTACGCGTAGCTCTGCTCTGAAAATGTTAGAGACTATAGCTAAACACTGAGAGAAGCTAATGGATGCTGTGTGCTTTTTTCCAACTTAAGAGATGGACAAGTTCAGAAATTTTGATAGAGATGATATGAAGATGAATTAAGAACATAAATGAATTCAGGTGGAATTTCTCTGTATCTGCTAAAATGCTGCCTTTCTTCTTCCCCTTGAGTATACTCCATTTAGCGAAGACTGTTCTCTAAGTACTGGAGACCTTGAGCGTGAACGGATCTTCTGTATGGGGCTGCCCTTGCCCTTGAACGGTGATAAACCATCTGACCTTGACCTGCAACGACTGTTACGACTCTTCCTTCGCCTCTTCTTGGATACGGTGGTATTGCGAGTGGGAACGAGAGGGGGAGGACTAAATGAGTGAGAGCAGGAGGCAGTGTGGGAGAAGCACTGCAGGGAGACTTGGACCTTAGAGAAACCCAAACAACCGACGAAAACAATAGAGGAAGTTAATTCAAACCAGTCACTGGGATGGGAAAGAGGCCTAAATCTTGGGGGACCTCAAGTCTGGTGGCCTCCTGGAGAAGAAACAATTACCGTGAGAGATTTGGTGCTTCTAAGAGCAGTGCCTGCCTGGAGTCTGGTCCTCAAAAGCCTTTGCAGAAAGGTATGTTGTGAAGGAGCAGCAAAAGAGCTTGCTAGTGACTCACACAAAAGGAGCTCACTCGGGGGGAAGACTGCTGCCTGCCCGGTTTTGGTTGGGAGGTGTCTGCAGGAATTGTGGGCTGGCTGGTGTCAGGTGTTTCAAAGGTGCTATGCGGCCACAGCACCACTTTGCATGGCAGAAGGTGCGTGGTAACTTTTGGTAGACTGATGACAGGGTGAGACAGACCAGCTGTTGGATGCATATTTGGCCTTTCCCAGGTCTAGAGCAGCAGCAGCAGCAGCAGCAAGGTGTAAGGCATGACAGCTTGGGAACGACTGCTCTGAGTTCTGCGTCAGGTTTTGCCACCAGGAGCATCTCCTGACACTTGTCTCACCCCTGCCTCAGCATCCAGGGCACCTTGGCCAAGTGTCACTGAATGGACAGGCAGCCTTTGTGCCGGGTACCGGTGCAAGGCTGGGAAGTGGCAGTAACTGCTGCCCCTAGTCCTACCCAAATTCAGCCTCATGGCTATTCCCTGTCTCTCGCAGGTCCTTTGCAATCTACAGCACGTGGGCAAGCAGCCTGAAGCACAACGCCCGATGCACAAAGCCTGGCTGTCTTCTGCCGCCACTGGAGTCCCTTCCTGCGAGTGAGCTGCTCGCCCTCTTCTTTCTCTGCTCTGGATCTGCCACAAACTGAAGGGCCACTGGAGCTGGGGGTCGACAGCCCTGATTGACCATTCCAGAGGTAAGGAGAGAAAGTGACCGTCCGAGGGTTTCATGGGGATGGGTAGCAGAGCTAAAGAAACAAACAGATTTCCTCTGATTTCCAATATAACCTACAAGTAATCCACAGAACATAAGATCATCCTTTCAGCTCTGGCTAATAAGAAAGCCTTGTCACCTCTTGATCATCTGCTGCCATTTTTTCCCCCTTTCTCCTGGCAAAACTTGTCAAATTCACTTTCCTCTAAACTGTTTGTGGTTTTGGTCAATCTGCTTGCTCTGAGGAATCTATTTCATGGACAAACTCTAACCAGTTCTGCTCAGCATGAAACTCGGGAGTCAAGAGCGCAGCCTGGAAACTGGTGACAACCCACTGACTTCAGTGCTAGAAAACTATTTTCTTGGACTTCACGCTTTTCATATGCAGCAGTAAAGGAAGAAAGGTATAAATTCCTGAGCTGGCCGTAGCATTGTTGTTGCTCAAGCATGTATTGCACATGGTAATGCACCTTTCTTGGATTTTGGTTGTTCAGATGAGGCGCCTCCAGCCTTTCTCTTTCTCCTTGGCACAGCTGAATTTCTCCTGTCAAAAGGAACAGGGCTGTATTGAGGGAGGAGGTTGAATTTCTTCTCAGATTTCTCTTCCAACTGTGCTAAGCTAAAGGCAGGCAAAACCAATCAAATTAAATGTAACTCCATTTCTGTAGAAAAAAATATCTTGTTTAGGAGAATGTGTGCATATATACATTCCTGTCTACATAATGTAGAGAGAGCGGGAAAGAGAGAAGCGCGCACACACGGTAAACATCATACTGTTAACCCAAGTTTGGGAGGAGAATGTACACTCCAGCTTCTGCATTTGTAACTCAGTACAAATTGATTAGTTGCGTATATGAAAATTAGAAAAAATACAGACATGGGTTTCACGCTGGGGACATTTAGCTCTGTTTGCTGCACAGATTGGTACAGGAGCTGTGTCTGCTGTGTGAGGGGAAGGAAAACAAGACCATAAAGAAACCAACCAATAACATGGTTTGTAAAACCTCAGGTGAAAGTCCTAACATTGGAATGGAAACAATAACAATTCAAAGCAGAGGAATCCGAGTGTCCCAGAACAGTAGCTTGTTTCCCACTTCTCTTACCCAGCAGAGAGATGCCTCAGCCCCAGTGCGTGAGGATTTACAAGCGGTGACTCAGACTGCAGCGTGGGGCTCTGCAGGGCTACAGCCCCCTCTCCCTCCGGTGCTGCTTTGCCAGCACCCGTTTCTCCTGACTTTTGTGGTACCCACCCCAGGGATAGATTTTCACTGGGCTTTTTGTCCTGCCGGCTGCATCTGTTTCTCAGCCCCAGCTCTGTCTGCTTGGGAAGGGCGACGTGAGGCTGTGCCCCCTTTCCCACTGCTGGCACTCTTCCTCCAGGTGCCACCGCTCTGCCAGGACCGGTCATCTCCGGTGACACATGCCACCCTGTTTGTGCTGTAGCCAGGACTGCCTCTGGTCTGCTCCCGTTTACAGCAGTATCGCTTCGGAGTAAGACCGTCCATGCCAGTGCTGTGCTTTGGGGGAGCTGCATTCAAGCCCTGACAAGGAAGAAGAAAAATCAGAGGTGGCATTCCAGATTTTTCAGTTTCAATGGGAAAAGACTCCCAAGGCAGGTTCCCTCCAATCCGTGGGCCAGTCTCGATGCACCAGGTGTTTTGGAGAGGCTAGCACTGTTCTGGTGTCAGATTATGTTCTTCTGTCCTGACACCCACCAAGGCTTTGTTTTAAGATATTTAGGAACCGGATGACGTTTCTGTGAACCCTGCAACCACCTGCAGGCTTTGAAACCTGCCAGTTGCATGGTCTTGGGGTGCAAGTCGGAGGGGTTGTTCAGTTTGCGCGCTGCCGTGCCCGCTCCAGCAGTGGCACGGCTGATGGTGTGCCCCAGCTGAGGATGCCTCTGCAGATACGCCTCATTTTGCAGAGCCAAGAATAGGAACCCTGACAAGCATCAGCATTTCCAAACCTGAATCTAGATAAAGTTAGTGCAGGTGAGAGGTGGGTGACAGGGTCTCAGCTTGGGCTGAGCCCATGCAGAGGAGCTGCTGCAAGGCAAGAGTCCCTTTTCCTCGATGACAAGTGGCTTGAAGGGTTTGCGTTCCGCGCTCCACAATAACTTGTAGTAAGCAGGGTGCAACCTGCTAAACCTTATTGTGATTGGTTGTTTTTCCTGGTGGAAAAAGGGTTTACAATGGGTAGAGATCATTATGAAAGGAGGACCACAGCCTTTCACACGTGCTGGTCCTCCAGGTACATGCAAAGAGAGGTCTGTGTGGATACCAGAGCTCCTGCGAAGGAGCTCAAATACCCAACCAGCATGTTTCCAGCCAGCTGAGACCTCTGGCCACCGTGGCCTGGGAGAGGGAGGGAGGGAGGGAGGGAGGAAGTGAGTTTTCTTACCAGCTGGGGAAAAAAGGCAGTGAAGCCTATGGATGGAGACGGACTGCAGGGTCAGATGCCAAAGCAGCCTTCCTAGGGCTGCTGGTCAGAGCCCTGACAAGCCCCGGTACCCTGGGAGGCAGCAGCCAGCCCTGCAGCCTGCTAGCGAAACACTTCAGCTCCAACACGGCTCCTCCTTCTGTGCTTTTCAACAGCTCTGCAGCCCCCCAGCCCCAGCCCGCTGCGCTGGTGGGCCGGGGAGCTGGAGGCATTTTCCCAGCGCTCTGATCTAACAGCACCAGTGGGACTGTTTCCAGCACGCTGCCACTGGAGGGCGTGTCGGCCTCCCTCCCTATCTCCCACCACCCCGGCCTGATAAAGGAGGGGCTGGTGGCAGCCGGGGGAAGCGCCCAGAGCAGGGGATGGAGCTGGGGACTGGCCAAACACCAAGGTGGCAGGGCTGGGGTGCTTCTCCCGTGAGCCCCTCCCTGTCAATGAGGATGTTGATACCTGTGACTATGGAAATCTTAAGATCAATTCAAGCAATTAGAGCCATTGCTCAATCGCTGTAACCAAACAAAAGGGAAACCATTGTCACTTAGGAAACAATTAGTTGTAAGCTAAGGAGCTCTGGAACAATCTCATTTTAAAGAGCTGGGCCTTGGAAGAACAGATGTGCAAAAAAAGAGAAGAGAGTTACAAGGTGATCCCAAAACGGGCCTTGAGGGATAAGGTATATGTGATACCAGGAGTGAGTCTGAAGACCCCCCGGGGGTGTCAACAAACATGGGGGAAAGACCTTAGCATATGCTAACGAGTTCCCAAGGAAGATCCCTGCCTGTGATAAGCACTACTGGGAAAGATACTGAATATGTCTATGAACATAGTAGAAATACTTGCTAGTTTTGTCTTTTGGGTGTGCACCTTAGGTGGAGTTATCCCCCGTGCACCCAGCGCTGCAATAAAGAATGCCTGCTTTCTAAAGCTTCCAAATAAGCCTTAGAGAGTGAACTATTTTGCCGCTTTCTGGTAACAGATTTTGGCACCGCAGATGGGACACTGCTCTGGAACATGGGCGGATCCGAGGGATCGCAGGACCTCCAGCCGTCACCGAGGGATTCTCGGGGAGAACCTGCGATCCCGGACCAAAGAATTCTGAGCAAGGACCATCAACAAGGCAAAGGCATTCTTTCAGTATTATTTTCTGTTGCCTGTCCGTGGGTCGTAGCGAAAGCTGCGCAGGGTTGGGCCGTATCCCTGGGGCAAAGGGAAAGTACCCTTTGATTGAAACTGAAGGGTGAGTCTCCTTCCCGAAAGGGAAGCTCAGAAGTTTGTCTGTTGAACGTTGAATACGGCCGTGATCGTAATGGCGTGGTTTTGTGTTTGTTGCTGTAGTGTTTGTAAGTGTGTAGTATTGTTGTAAAAAGCTGGGGTGAAATTGTTTTAGTGCCCTGTTTTTAAACTGGGAACTGGAACTTCTAAAAGGGAATTGATGGGAAAGAAATGTCCTCTTGGGTGCATTTTATTAAATTGGAAGCAAATAGCAGGACCCCCAGGAGGAGTGGCAAAGAGAGAGGATCTAATCAACTATTGTAATCAGTGGTGGCCATTGTAGGGACTGAAGGAGGGAGAAAAGTGGCTGGTTAATGGGACTTTTAGGATACTCTGTTCCAGTTGTTGTTATTCTTAAGAGGGGAAGGAAAATGGGATGAAGTTCCCCATGTTGATTTATTCTCTGCTTTACGAGATCATCCTGAATGGAGCAGGGAATGTAAATGAATAGGGAGAGATCCTTTGGTTCTGACCTGGGCAAAAGATAATCAGAAACTCTGTAAGCGTTGTTGTTCGGCGTGTAGTATGAGTCAATGGTGCGTCCAATACGGAGGAGCGGACGAGGAGGATGTTTCTGATGAAGGGGACTCTTTTGGTGGAAATGAGAAATTCAGTGCTATTGCAGGGAGAACGAGGGGAGGATGGGGAGGTCGAGTTGTGCAAGCTCTCAAGCCGTGCACCCAGCGCTGCAGTAAAGAGTGCCTGCTTTCCAAACCTTCCGAATAAGTCTTAGAGAGTGAATTCTCCTGCCGCTTTCCGGTAACAGGATGGTGACAATCAGTTGGGCTGTATTAGGCAGGGCCGCTGTCAGGGGACTAGTGCCTGCCTTGAAGCGCCACTAATCGATGGTTAGCCGCCACTTCCCGTTTGGTTTGCAAACTGGCCACACTGGGGAGTTATGAGGGGACTGAGTTTGAATACTTACCCCCTGTTCCTGCAGCTCTTTTATCAGCGGAGCGATTCCCTCCCTCTCTCTCCCCGTGGTAAGGGACAGCCTTTCACACTCACGAGTTTAATCGGGGGAAGCGTAGGGGCAGTCTGTAAAAAGCCTTATCAGGGTTGACGGAACCCCAAACTTCCAGTGCCTCCCTGCCGAGTCCGTCCAGGACTTCCCCTTCACTAAATCCGATCCCAGAGTATTGGTGGGGAGCACTGCCAACACCATAGTGGTCTCGGTGGGGGTGGTGTCTGCCAGCAACCAGCACTTTACTCGGGCTGTAGGTTGGGGTTTGCCATATCCAAATACATCGGTAACCCATATCTGTTATGAATCAGGGACGATCCCACTCCGGCCTGCGGTATCGGCATTTAAAGCAGAGATTTGGGCCCCTGTGCCTAGCAGAAAAGTGACCGGAGTCTTCAAAGAGCCAAGGAGAAAGGCACAGAGCGGTTCTGGAGGAACAGCTTTTAATTGACAAAACACAAAAGGAAAGGTCCCATCAAAGCTACTCTAACCCCCCTCCCTCCCCCCCCTCCCTCCCTCCCCCCCCCTCCTCCCCCCCCCCTCCCCCCCCCAAATACACCACCCCTCCTCCCCCATCCCCCACTCCCCCCACCTCCACCTCATCCCTGCTCGGGCTCTACTTCCCCCCCTGCCACCCGCGTGCTGCCTGCCAGAGCCCTGCGCTTGCTGTCTGGCTTTGGCAAGGCGCTCTGCCCCCGCTTCTTCCCCCGCTTCTCGCAGGCGGCAGCCTGGGACGGTGGCAGGGCCATCCCCGCAGCCCCCCACGGCTCCTGGGGCTGCATCCCGATGGTGTAGAACTCTCCCAGGATGAGCATGGCGTCGGTGGTCTCAGGGATGCTGTAGTCGGGGGTGAGCAGCTCCTTGGGCAGGGTGAGCAGCTCCTTGGGCAGGGAGAGCGAGGCAAAGTCACAGTGGGGGGTGTTTGTGCCGGTGCCACCAAGCTCCCCAGGCACAGGGCTGCTGCCCAAACCATCCTGACTGACCCCCCCCTGCATCCAGGGAGACACCAAAGAGCCTTCGGGCCTCTTTGAGAAGCTCCTCCTCAGAGACTGCAAAGTCTCCATCCGGGTCCCCAGGGGCTTGGTTGTGGGGGCCAGCAGAGGGGCTGGGGGGGGGGGGGCGGTCACGGCCCAGGGGGGATGTTGGTTCACCTGGCTTCTAGGAGGTGAAGCGGGAGAGATGGCCCCAAGCATTGGGGAAATTCTCTGGGACTTGGATTTCCTGGGCACGCATGAGCCAGGCGAGAGCAGGGACGCTTGCCTGGGCTTGCTGAAGCCCTGTGCCAAAAGTGCCCTGGGGACAGGGCTGATGGGGATGCTGGGCGTGCGCGGGGGCCGGGGATGGCGAAGGCGCCGGGGTGGCAGAGCAGCCGGGGTGCCGTACCTGGTGGTGGTAGTGCCTGGGGGCCCTGGGGTGCCACGTGCAGTGAGGGTGCCCAGGCTGCGGGGAAGGGCTGCTGCTGGCGGGGCAGTGGGCACAGGTTGGCTGAGCCTGGAAGAGAGACAGGAGCGATGGCCGGCGGTCACCTCCGCTCTTGCCCCCAAGAGCGTCCCCGGGCTGCAGGGGTCGGGGTGGGTGCCTACCTTGGGGGTAGAAGGTTTGGGGAAGGAGAAAAATCTGCGGGAGCCGGGGTGCCGGGGGGTCCCGGGGGCTGCGCGGTGGGAGCTGCAGTGGTGGCGGCGCCGTGCTGCGTTCTGGCTGTTGGCTGCTAAGGACTCTCTGGCGTCTCCCAGGAAGGAATGTGGGGTCTCCGCGTGTTCCGCCCCGCCCCAACAGCGTACAGCCCAACAGCTACTCTGGACGAGTAGCCCTTGTCCTAATGGCAGATTTCGGCTTCCCAGACATCAGCTTGTTGTCCAAACAGCGGATTCGTTACGCCGTGTACACTAAGCCACTTCTCACACACGTAGGAGACATATTGCTTTTTATTGAGGCCTGGGTGCTGGGTGGATTTCCACAAATCAAGCACACCTGATGCCCGTTCCCTGTCATATTTATACACAAACCTTCCAAATTAGGAGACTCCCAATTACAACGATTGGTTCAGATTTCTTCTGCTAGGATGCAAACTAGAAGGCATGCTCGGTTCTTTTCTCGGCCTTTATCTTTGGGTAGGTGGTATAATTTGGGTAGGGGGCTCGTGGGTCGGTGGTTGCGGAGACCCTGGCCCAAATTACCTTTCCCCTAGTTTCTCAATACTTCTGGCACTCCCAAATGGTTCTTCAGGGTCTGTTGATCAGACTAACGATGTATGGGTTGTGCTTCTACCTCTTGACAAGCACGTCTTCCTTGACACCTTGTCTGGGTAAATAGGAACTGACAGAATGGTAGCACTGGACAATGGCCATCCTCAGGAGTCCCTAGCCGCTATTTACAAAACTCTCTGTGACATCCTGAACTGTGAAAAACTATCTGGAACATTCTTAACGGTGGAACTATGAAAAACAATTTGTAACTTTTTAGCTGCAGATTCAGGATTAACTTTCAACCTCAGTGAAGGATATCCTGGTCCGACTCAAAGCACGTGATGAAACTGTGAAAAACTCAAGGTGTGGAAGGATTATTTCCTGTATTAAATTGTCTTACAAGCAGCGCGCTCTGTTGCCCTGTGGATAGTATCATGTCATCACCGGCACGCCTGGTAATTTTCCGTTTCTTTCCTAGTACAAGGATGCATTGATGAAGGCAAATCCAGGGGTACGGGTGGTGCCCCACAACGAAGCAACCTGTGGAACCCCAGACATCGCCTGTTACAAAGAGGAAGAAGCAGGCTCTGCAAAAGAGTTCCCAAGCCTGAGGAAAGGGGCCAAAAGTGAAGCAATGCCACAGCATACCTTTGGGATGGCAGGTGAGATTTCCATCCCTGTTCCTCAAAGGGAACAGCCTCGTTTTGTTTGAGGATGCGGTGTTGGAATCAAAGCGCAAGGCCAGTTTTCTTTACTGCAGACTGCGCTGTAGTGCAAATAGCTTTGGTGTCCCACATGGAGTTGCCAGGTGTGGTGGGTTGACCCTGGCTGGGGGCCAGGTGCCCACCAGAGCCGCTCTATCATGTCCCTTGTTCACCAGACAGGGGAGAGAGAAAAAGTATAGCAAAAAGCTTCTGGGGCGAGATAAGGACAGGGAGAGATCACTCACTAATTATCGTCACGAGCAAAACAGACTGAACTTAGAGAGGAAATTCATCTAACTTCTTACTAAGCGAAACAGAGGAGAGGAATGAGAAATAAAGTCAAATCTGAAAACACCTGCCCCCACCCCTCCCATCTTCCCGGGCTCAACTTCACTCCCGGCTTCAACCTCCGCCCCCCCTCAGCAGCACAGGGGGACGGGGAATGGGGGTTACGGTCAGGTAACAATAAGGTAACTATGTGATGGAAATGTGATTTTGTAATGGTTTTGTAACCTAAGTGTATAAACGTATAAGGGATGAAAGGCTAGGTGTGCATGTTAGGAGGAGAGATCCCCCATGCACCCAGCGCTGAATAAACCAATGTTGGCTTTCTAAACTGCATTTCTGTTTGGAAAGTTGTTATTGCCCTTTGAGCGGTAACAAGGGGGACCGGCGTGAGTGAGGTGAGAGGTTCTGGGAGTGGAGAAATAAGCAGGGCTCCTAAGCTTCCTTTCATGGTTCTTGGCAGTTTGTCTCTCTTTTTTTTTTCCCTTTTAGAGGGCAACCACTGAGAAAAGCAACAGTCTGTGGAAACACAGCCTTTTGAAGAAAAGTATATGGTGGGAGTTAAAACTAAATCTTAACTAAAACATGCAGATAGCTATTAGAGAGGTCTGTGTGGATACCAGAGCTCCTGCGAAGGAGCTCAAATACCCAACCAGCATGTTTCCAGCCAGCTGAGACCTCTGGCCACCGGTGGCCTGGGAGAGGGAGGGAGGGAGAAGTGATTTTTCTTACCAGCTGGGGAAAAAAGGCAGTGAAGCCTATGGATGGAGACGGACTGCAGGGTCAGATGCCAAAGCAGCCTTCCTAGGGCTGCTGGTCAGAGCCCTGACAAGCCCCGGTACCCTGGGAGGCAGCAGCCAGCCCTGCAGCCTGCTAGCGAAACACTTCAGCTCCGACACGGCTCCTCCTTCTGTGCTTTTCAACAGCTCTGCAGCCCCCCAGCCCCAGCCCGCTGCGCTGGTGGGCCGGGGAGCTGGAGGCATTTTCCCAGCGCTCTGATCTAACAGCACCAGTGGGACTGTTTCCAGCACGCTGCCACTGGAGGGCGTGTCGGCCTCCCTCCCTATCTCCCACCACCCCGGCCTGATAAAGGAGGGGCTGGTGGCAGCCGGGGGAAGCGCCCAGAGCAGGGGATGGAGCTGGGGACTGGCCAAACACCAAGGTGGCAGGGCTGGGGTGCTTCTCCCGTGAGCCCCTCCCTGTCAATGAGGATGTTGATACCTGTGACTATGGAAATCTTAAGATCAATTCAAGCAATTAGAGCCATTGCTCAATCGCTGTAACCAAACAAAAGGGAAACCATTGTCACTTAGGAAACAATTAGTTGTAAGCTAAGGAGCTCTGGAACAATCTCATTTTAAAGAGCTGGGCCTTGGAAGAACAGATGTGCAAAAAAAGAGAAGAGAGTTACAAGGTGATCCCAAAACGGGCCTTGAGGGATAAGGTATATGTGATACCAGGAGTGAGTCTGAAGACCCCCCGGGGGTGTCAACAAACATGGGGGAAAGACCTTAGCATATGCTAACGAGTTCCCAAGGAAGATCCCTGCCTGTGATAAGCACTACTGGGAAAGATACTGAATATGTCTATGAACATAGTAGAAATACTTGCTAGTTTTGTCTTTTGGGTGTGCCCCTTAGGTGGAGTTATCCCCCGTGCACCCAGCGCTGCAATAAAGAATGCCTGCTTTCTAAAGCTTCCAAATAAGCCTTAGAGAGTGAACTATTTTGCCGCTTTCTGGTAACAGATTTTGGCACCGCAGATGGGACACTGCTCTGGAACATGGGCGGATCCGAGGGATCGCAGGACCTCCAGCCGTCACCGAGGGATTCTCGGGGAGAACCTGCGATCCCGGACCAAAGAATTCTGAGCAAGGACCATCAACAAGGCAAAGGCATTCTTTCAGTATTATTTTCTGTTGCCTGTCCGTGGGTCGTAGCGAAAGCTGCGCAGGGTTGGGCCGTATCCCTGGGGCAAAGGGAAAGTACCCTTTGATTGAAACTGAAGGGTGAGTCTCCTTCCCGAAAGGGAAGCTCAGAAGTTTGTCTGTTGAACGTTGAATACGGCCGTGATCATAATGGCGTGGTTTTGTGTTTGTTGCTGTAGTGTTTGTAAGTGTGTAGTATTGTTGTAAAAAGCTGGGGTGAAATTGTTTTAGTGCCCTGTTTTTAAACTGGGAACTGGAACTTCTAAAAGGGAATTGATGGGAAAGAAATGTCCTCTTGGGTGCATTTTATTAAATTGGAAGCAAATAGCAGGACCCCCAGGAGGAGTGGCAAAGAGAGAGGATCTAATCAACTATTGTAATCAGTGGTGGCCATTGTGGGGACTGAAGGAGGGAGAAAAGTGGCTGGTTAATGGGACTTTTAGGATACTCTGTTCCAGTTGTTGTTATTCTTAAGAGGGGAAGGAAAATGGGATGAAGTTCCCCATGTTGATTTATTCTCTGCTTTACGAGATCATCCTGAATGGAGCAGGGAATGTAAATGAATAGGGAGAGATCCTTTGGTTCTGACCTGGGCAAAAGATAATCAGAAACTCTGTAAGCGTTGTTGTTCGGCGTGTAGTATGAGTCAATGGTGCGTCCAATACGGAGGAGCGGACGAGGAGGATGTTTCTGATGAAGGGGACTCTTTTGGTGGAAATGAGAAATTCAGTGCTATTGCAGGGAGAACGAGGGGAGGATGGGGAGGTCGAGTTGTGCAAGCTCTCAAGCCGTGCACCCAGCGCTGCAGTAAAGAGTGCCTGCTTTCCAAACCTTCCGAATAAGTCTTAGAGAGTGAATTCTCCTGCCGCTTTCCGGTAACAGGATGGTGACAATCAGTTGGGCTGTATTAGGCAGGGCCGCTGTCAGGGGACTAGTGCCTGCCTTGAAGCGCCACTAATCGATGGTTAGCCGCCACTTCCCGTTTGGTTTGCAAACTGGCCACACTGGGGAGTTATGAGGGGACTGAGTTTGAATACTTACCCCCTGTTCCTGCAGCTCTTTCATCAGCGGAGCGATTCCCTCCCTCTCTCTCCCCGTGGTAAGGGACAGCCTTTCACACTCACGAGTTTAATCGGGGGAAGCGTAGGGGCAGTCTGTAAAAAGCCTTATCAGGGTTGACGGAACCCCAAACTTCCACTGCCTCCCTGCCGAGTCCGTCCAGGACTTCCCCTTCACTAAATCCGATCCCAGAGTATTGGTGGGGAGCACTGCCAACACCATAGTGGTCTCGGTGGGGGTGGTGTCTGCCAGCAACCAGCACTTTACTCGGGCTGTAGGTTGGGGTTTGCCATATCCAAATACATCGGTAACCCATATCTGTTATGAATCAGGGACGATCCCACTCCGGCCTGCGGTATCGGCATTTAAAGCAGAGATTTGGGCCCCTGTGCCTAGCAGAAAAGTGACCGGAGTCTTCAAAGAGCCAAGGAGAAAGGCACAGAGCGGTTCTGGAGGAACAGCTTTTAATTGACAAAACACAAAAGGAAAGGTCCCATCAAAGCTACTCTAACCCCTCCCTCCCTCCCTCCCTCCCCCTCCCCCCCCCCCTCCTCCCCCCTCCCTCCCACCCCCCAAATACACCACCCCTCCTCCCCCATCCCCCACTCCCCCCACCTCCACCTCATCCCTGCTCGGGCTCTACTTCCCCCCCTGCCACCCGCGTGCTGCCTGCCAGAGCCCTGCGCTTGCTGTCTGGCTTTGGCAAGGCGCTCTGCCCCCGCTTCTTCCCCCGCTTCTCGCAGGCGGCAGCCTGGGACGGTGGCAGGGCCATCCCCGCAGCCCCCCACGGCTCCTGGGGCTGCATCCCGATGGTGTAGAACTCTCCCAGGATGAGCATGGCGTCGGTGGTCTCAGGGATGCTGTAGTCGGGGGTGAGCAGCTCCTTGGGCAGGGTGAGCAGCTCCTTGGGCAGGGAGAGCGAGGCAAAGTCACAGTGGGGGGTGTTTGTGCCGGTGCCACCAAGCTCCCCAGGCACAGGGCTGCTGCCCAAACCATCCTGACTGACCCCCCCCTGCATCCAGGGAGACACCAAAGAGCCTTCGGG
This sequence comes from Grus americana, assembly GCF_028858705.1. Classification (NCBI taxonomy): domain Eukaryota; kingdom Metazoa; phylum Chordata; class Aves; order Gruiformes; family Gruidae; genus Grus; species Grus americana. Next base: position 1,037,937 of record NW_026561305.1, read on the forward strand.
CCTCTTTGAGAAGCTCCTCCTCAGAGACTGCAAAGTCTCCATCCGGGTCCCCAGGGGCTTGGTTGTGGGGGCCAGCAGAGGGGCTGGGGGGGGGGGGGCGGTCACGGCCCAGGGGGGATGTTGGTTCACCTGGCTTCTAGGAGGTGAAGCGGGAGAGATGGCCCCAAGCATTGGGGAAATTCTCTGGGACTTGGATTTCCTGGGCACGCATGAGCCAGGCGAGAGCAGGGACGCTTGCCTGGGCTTGCTGAAGCCCTGTGCCAAAAGTGCCCTGGGGACAGGGCTGATGGGGATGCTGGGCGTGCGCGGGGGCCGGGGATGGCGAAGGCGCCGGGGTGGCAGAGCAGCCGGGGTGCCGTACCTGGTGGTGGTAGTGCCTGGGGGCCCTGGGGTGCCACGTGCAGTGAGGGTGCCCAGGCTGCGGGGAAGGGCTGCTGCTGGCGGGGCAGTGGGCACAGGTTGGCTGAGCCTGGAAGAGAGACAGGAGCGATGGCCGGCGGTCACCTCCGCTCTTGCCCCCAAGAGCGTCCCCGGGCTGCAGGGGTCGGGGTGGGTGCCTACCTTGGGGGTAGAAGGTTTGGGGAAGGAGAAAAATCTGCGGGAGCCGGGGTGCCGGGGGGTCCCGGGGGCTGCGCGGTGGGAGCTGCAGTGGTGGCGGCGCCGTGCTGCGTTCTGGCTGTTGGCTGCTAAGGACTCTCTGGCGTCTCCCAGGAAGGAATGTGGGGTCTCCGCGTGTTCCGCCCCGCCCCAACAGCGTACAGCCCAACAGCTACTCTGGACGAGTAGCCCTTGTCCTAATGGCAGATTTCGGCTTCCCAGACATCAGCTTGTTGTCCAAACAGCGGATTCGTTACGCCGTGTACACTAAGCCACTTCTCACACACGTAGGAGACATATTGCTTTTTATTGAGGCCTGGGTGCTGGGTGGATTTCCACAAATCAAGCACACCTGATGCCCGTTCCCTGTCATATTTATACACAAACCTTCCAAATTAGGAGACTCCCAATTACAACGATTGGTTCAGATTTCTTCTGCTAGGATGCAAACTAGAAGGCATGCTCGGTTCTTTTCTCGGCCTTTATCTTTGGGTAGGTGGTATAATTTGGGTAGGGGGCTCGTGGGTCGGTGGTTGCGGAGACCCTGGCCCAAATTACCTTTCCCCTAGTTTCTCAATACTTCTGGCACTCCCAAATGGTTCTTCAGGGTCTGTTGATCAGACTAACGATGTATGGGTTGTGCTTCTACCTCTTGACAAGCACGTCTTCCTTGACACCTTGTCTGGGTAAATAGGAACTGACAGAATGGTAGCACTGGACAATGGCCATCCTCAGGAGTCCCTAGCCGCTATTTACAAAACTCTCTGTGACATCCTGAACTGTGAAAAACTATCTGGAACATTCTTAACGGTGGAACTATGAAAAACAATTTGTAACTTTTTAGCTGCAGATTCAGGATTAACTTTCAACCTCAGTGAAGGATATCCTGGTCCGACTCAAAGCACGTGATGAAACTGTGAAAAACTCAAGGTGTGGAAGGATTATTTCCTGTATTAAATTGTCTTACAAGCAGCGCGCTCTGTTGCCCTGTGGATAGTATCATGTCATCACCGGCACGCCTGGTAATTTTCCGTTTCTTTCCTAGTACAAGGATGCATTGATGAAGGCAAATCCAGGGGTACGGGTGGTGCCCCACAACGAAGCAACCTGTGGAACCCCAGACATCGCCTGTTACAAAGAGGAAGAAGCAGGCTCTGCAAAAGAGTTCCCAAGCCTGAGGAAAGGGGCCAAAAGTGAAGCAATGCCACAGCATACCTTTGGGATGGCAGGTGAGATTTCCATCCCTGTTCCTCAAAGGGAACAGCCTCGTTTTGTTTGAGGATGCGGTGTTGGAATCAAAGCGCAAGGCCAGTTTTCTTTACTGCAGACTGCGCTGTAGTGCAAATAGCTTTGGTGTCCCACATGGAGTTGCCAGGTGTGGTGGGTTGACCCTGGCTGGGGGCCAGGTGCCCACCAGAGCCGCTCTATCATGTCCCTTGTTCACCAGACAGGGGAGAGAGAAAAAGTATAGCAAAAAGCTTCTGGGGCGAGATAAGGACAGGGAGAGATCACTCACTAATTATCGTCACGAGCAAAACAGACTGAACTTAGAGAGGAAATTCATCTAACTTCTTACTAAGCGAAACAGAGGAGAGGAATGAGAAATAAAGTCAAATCTGAAAACACCTGCCCCCACCCCTCCCATCTTCCCGGGCTCAACTTCACTCCCGGCTTCAACCTCCGCCCCCCCTCAGCAGCACAGGGGGACGGGGAATGGGGGTTACGGTCAGGTAACAATAAGGTAACTATGTGATGGAAATGTGATTTTGTAATGGTTTTGTAACCTAAGTGTATAAACGTATAAGGGATGAAAGGCTAGGTGTGCATGTTAGGAGGAGAGATCCCCCATGCACCCAGCGCTGAATAAACCAATGTTGGCTTTCTAAACTGCATTTCTGTTTGGAAAGTTGTTATTGCCCTTTGAGCGGTAACAAGGGGGACCGGCGTGAGTGAGGTGAGAGGTTCTGGGAGTGGAGAAATAAGCAGGGCTCCTAAGCTTCCTTTCATGGTTCTTGGCAGTTTGTCTCTCTTTTTTTTTTCCCTTTTAGAGGGCAACCACTGAGAAAAGCAACAGTCTGTGGAAACACAGCCTTTTGAAGAAAAGTATATGGTGGGAGTTAAAACTAAATCTTAACTAAAACATGCAGATAGCTATTAGAGAGGTCTGTGTGGATACCAGAGCTCCTGCGAAGGAGCTCAAATACCCAACCAGCATGTTTCCAGCCAGCTGAGACCTCTGGCCACCGGTGGCCTGGGAGAGGGAGGGAGGGAGAAGTGAGTTTTCTTACCAGCTGGGGAAAAAAGGCAGTGAAGCCTATGGATGGAGACGGACTGCAGGGTCAGATGCCAAAGCAGCCTTCCTAGGGCTGCTGGTCAGAGCCCTGACAAGCCCCGGTACCCTGGGAGGCAGCAGCCAGCCCTGCAGCCTGCTAGCGAAACACTTCAGCTCCGACACGGCTCCTCCTTCTGTGCTTTTCAACAGCTCTGCAGCCCCCCAGCCCCAGCCCGCTGCGCTGGTGGGCCGGGGAGCTGGAGGCATTTTCCCAGCGCTCTGATCTAACAGCACCAGTGGGACTGTTTCCAGCACGCTGCCACTGGAGGGCGTGTCGGCCTCCCTCCCTATCTCCCACCACCCCGGCCTGATAAAGGAGGGGCTGGTGGCAGCCGGGGGAAGCGCCCAGAGCAGGGGATGGAGCTGGGGACTGGCCAAACACCAAGGTGGCAGGGCTGGGGTGCTTCTCCCGTGAGCCCCTCCCTGTCAATGAGGATGTTGATACCTGTGACTATGGAAATCTTAAGATCAATTCAAGCAATTAGAGCCATTGCTCAATCGCTGTAACCAAACAAAAGGGAAACCATTGTCACTTAGGAAACAATTAGTTGTAAGCTAAGGAGCTCTGGAACAATCTCATTTTAAAGAGCTGGGCCTTGGAAGAACAGATGTGCAAAAAAAGAGAAGAGAGTTACAAGGTGATCCCAAAACGGGCCTTGAGGGATAAGGTATATGTGATACCAGGAGTGAGTCTGAAGACCCCCCGGGGGTGTCAACAAACATGGGGGAAAGACCTTAGCATATGCTAACGAGTTCCCAAGGAAGATCCCTGCCTGTGATAAGCACTACTGGGAAAGATACTGAATATGTCTATGAACATAGTAGAAATACTTGCTAGTTTTGTCTTTTGGGTGTGCCCCTTAGGTGGAGTTATCCCCCGTGCACCCAGCGCTGCAATAAAGAATGCCTGCTTTCTAAAGCTTCCAAATAAGCCTTAGAGAGTGAACTATTTTGCCGCTTTCTGGTAACAGATTTTGGCACCGCAGATGGGACACTGCTCTGGAACATGGGCGGATCCGAGGGATCGCAGGACCTCCAGCCGTCACCGAGGGATTCTCGGGGAGAACCTGCGATCCCCGGACCAAAGAATTCTGAGCAAGGACCATCAACAAGGCAAAGGCATTCTTTCAGTATTATTTTCTGTTGCCTGTCCGTGGGTCGTAGCGAAAGCTGCGCAGGGTTGGGCCGTATCCCTGGGGCAAAGGGAAAGTACCCTTTGATTGAAACTGAAGGGTGAGTCTCCTTCCCGAAAGGGAAGCTCAGAAGTTTGTCTGTTGAACGTTGAATACGGCCGTGATCATAATGGCGTGGTTTTGTGTTTGTTGCTGTAGTGTTTGTAAGTGTGTAGTATTGTTGTAAAAAGCTGGGGTGAAATTGTTTTAGTGCCCTGTTTTTAAACTGGGAACTGGAACTTCTAAAAGGGAATTGATGGGAAAGAAATGTCCTCTTGGGTGCATTTTATTAAATTGGAAGCAAATAGCAGGACCCCCAGGAGGAGTGGCAAAGAGAGAGGATCTAATCAACTATTGTAATCAGTGGTGGCCATTGTGGGGACTGAAGGAGGGAGAAAAGTGGCTGGTTAATGGGACTTTTAGGATACTCTGTTCCAGTTGTTGTTATTCTTAAGAGGGGAAGGAAAATGGGATGAAGTTCCCCATGTTGATTTATTCTCTGCTTTACGAGATCATCCTGAATGGAGCAGGGAATGTAAATGAATAGGGAGAGATCCTTTGGTTCTGACCTGGGCAAAAGATAATCAGAAACTCTGTAAGCGTTGTTGTTCGGCGTGTAGTATGAGTCAATGGTGCGTCCAATACGGAGGAGCGGACGAGGAGGATGTTTCTGATGAAGGGGACTCTTTTGGTGGAAATGAGAAATTCAGTGCTATTGCAGGGAGAACGAGGGGAGGATGGGGAGGTCGAGTTGTGCAAGCTCTCAAGCCGTGCACCCAGCGCTGCAGTAAAGAGTGCCTGCTTTCCAAACCTTCCGAATAAGTCTTAGAGAGTGAATTCTCCTGCCGCTTTCCGGTAACAGGATGGTGACAATCAGTTGGGCTGTATTAGGCAGGGCCGCTGTCAGGGGACTAGTGCCTGCCTTGAAGCGCCACTAATCGATGGTTAGCCGCCACTTCCCGTTTGGTTTGCAAACTGGCCACACTGGGGAGTTATGAGGGGACTGAGTTTGAATACTTACCCCCTGTTCCTGCAGCTCTTTCATCAGCGGAGCGATTCCCTCCCTCTCTCTCCCCGTGGTAAGGGACAGCCTTTCACACTCACGAGTTTAATCGGGGGAAGCGTAGGGGCAGTCTGTAAAAAGCCTTATCAGGGTTGACGGAACCCCAAACTTCCACTGCCTCCCTGCCGAGTCCGTCCAGGACTTCCCCTTCACTAAATCCGATCCCAGAGTATTGGTGGGGAGCACTGCCAACACCATAGTGGTCTCGGTGGGGGTGGTGTCTGCCAGCAACCAGCACTTTACTCGGGCTGTAGGTTGGGGTTTGCCATATCCAAATACATCGGTAACCCATATCTGTTATGAATCAGGGACGATCCCACTCCGGCCTGCGGTATCGGCATTTAAAGCAGAGATTTGGGCCCCTGTGCCTAGCAGAAAAGTGACCGGAGTCTTCAAAGAGCCAAGGAGAAAGGCACAGAGCGGTTCTGGAGGAACAGCTTTTAATTGACAAAACACAAAAGGAAAGGTCCCATCAAAGCTACTCTAACCCCCCTCCCTCCCTCCCTCCCCCTCCTCCCCCTTCCCCCCCCCCTCCCCCCCCTCCCTCCCACCCCCCAAATACACCACCCCTCCTCCCCCATCCCCCACTCCCCCCACCTCCACCTCATCCCTGCTCGGGCTCTACTTCCCCCCCTGCCACCCGCGTGCTGCCTGCCAGAGCCCTGCGCTTGCTGTCTGGCTTTGGCAAGGCGCTCTGCCCCCGCTTCTTCCCCCGCTTCTCGCAGGCGGCAGCCTGGGACGGTGGCAGGGCCATCCCCGCAGCCCCCCACGGCTCCTGGGGCTGCATCCCGATGGTGTAGAACTCTCCCAGGATGAGCATGGCGTCGGTGGTCTCAGGGATGCTGTAGTCGGGGGTGAGCAGCTCCTTGGGCAGGGTGAGCAGCTCCTTGGGCAGGGAGAGCGAGGCAAAGTCACAGTGGGGGGTGTTTGTGCCGGTGCCACCAAGCTCCCCAGGCACAGGGCTGCTGCCCAAACCATCCTGACTGACCCCCCCCTGCATCCAGGGAGACACCAAAGAGCCTTCGGGCCTCTTTGAGAAGCTCCTCCTCAGAGACTGCAAAGTCTCCATCCGGGTCCCCAGGGGCTTGGTTGTGGGGGCCAGCAGAGGGGCTGGGGGGGGGGGGCGGTCACGGCCCAGGGGGGATGTTGGTTCACCTGGCTTCTAGGAGGTGAACCGGGAGAGATGGCCCCAAGCATTGGGGAAATTCTCTGGGACTTGGATTTCCTGGGCACGCATGAGCCAGGCGAGAGCAGGGACGCTTGCCTGGGCTTGCTGAAGCCCTGTGCCAAAAGTGCCCTGGGGACAGGGCTGATGGGGATGCTGGGCGTGCGCGGGGGCCGGGGATGGCGAAGGCGCCGGGGTGGCAGAGCAGCCGGGGTGCCGTACCTGGTGGTGGTAGTGCCTGGGGGCCCTGGGGTGCCACGTGCAGTGAGGGTGCCCAGGCTGCGGGGAAGGGCTGCTGCTGGCGGGGCAGTGGGCACAGGTTGGCTGAGCCTGGAAGAGAGACCGGAGCGATGGCCGGCGGTCACCTCCGCTCTTGCCCCCAAGAGCGTCCCCGGGCTGCAGGGGTCGGGGTGGGTGCCTACCTTGGGGGTAGAAGGTTTGGGGAAGGAGAAAAATCTGCGGGAGCCGGGGTGCCGGGGGGTCCCGGGGGCTGCGCGGTGGGAGCTGCAGTGGTGGCGGCGCCGTGCTGCGTTCTGGCTGTTGGCTGCTAAGGACTCTCTGGCGTCTCCCAGGAAGGAATGTGGGGTCTCCGCGTGTTCCGCCCCGCCCCAACAGCGTACAGCCCAACAGCTACTCTGGACGAGTAGCCCTTGTCCTAATGGCAGATTTCGGCTTCCCAGACATCAGCTTGTTGTCCAAACAGCGGATTCGTTACGCCGTGTACACTAAGCCACTTCTCACACACGTAGGAGACATATTGCTTTTTATTGAGGCCTGGGTGCTGGGTGGATTTCCACAAATCAAGCACACCTGATGCCCGTTCCCTGTCATATTTATACACAAACCTTCCAAATTAGGAGACTCCCAATTACAACGATTGGTTCAGATTTCTTCTGCTAGGATGCAAACTAGAAGGCATGCTCGGTTCTTTTCTCGGCCTTTATCTTTGGGTAGGTGGTATAATTTGGGTAGGGGGCTCGTGGGTCGGTGGTTGCGGAGACCCTGGCCCAAATTACCTTTCCCCTAGTTTCTCAATACTTCTGGCACTCCCAAATGGTTCTTCAGGGTCTGTTGATCAGACTAACGATGTATGGGTTGTGCTTCTACCTCTTGACAAGCACGTCTTCCTTGACACCTTGTCTGGGTAAATAGGAACTGACAGAATGGTAGCACTGGACAATGGCCATCCTCAGGAGTCCCTAGCCGCTATTTACAAAACTCTCTGTGACATCCTGAACTGTGAAAAACTATCTGGAACATTCTTAACGGTGGAACTATGAAAAACAATTTGTAACTTTTTAGCTGCAGATTCAGGATTAACTTTCAACCTCAGTGAAGGATATCCTGGTCCGACTCAAAGCACGTGATGAAACTGTGAAAAACTCAAGGTGTGGAAGGATTATTTCCTGTATTAAATTGTCTTACAAGCAGCGCGCTCTGTTGCCCTGTGGATAGTATCATGTCATCACCGGCACGCCTGGTAATTTTCCGTTTCTTTCCTAGTACAAGGATGCATTGATGAAGGCAAATCCAGGGGTACGGGTGGTGCCCCACAACGAAGCAACCTGTGGAACCCCAGACATCGCCTGTTACAAAGAGGAAGAAGCAGGCTCTGCAAAAGAGTTCCCAAGCCTGAGGAAAGGGGCCAAAAGTGAAGCAATGCCACAGCATACCTTTGGGATGGCAGGTGAGATTTCCATCCCTGTTCCTCAAAGGGAACAGCCTCGTTTTGTTTGAGGATGCGGTGTTGGAATCAAAGCGCAAGGCCAGTTTTCTTTACTGCAGACTGCGCTGTAGTGCAAATAGCTTTGGTGTCCCACATGGAGTTGCCAGGTGTGGTGGGTTGACCCTGGCTGGGGGCCAGGTGCCCACCAGAGCCGCTCTATCATGTCCCTTGTTCACCAGACAGGGGAGAGAGAAAAAGTATAGCAAAAAGCTTCTGGGGCGAGATAAGGACAGGGAGAGATCACTCACTAATTATCGTCACGAGCAAAACAGACTGAACTTAGAGAGGAAATTCATCTAACTTCTTACTAAGCGAAACAGAGGAGAGGAATGAGAAATAAAGTCAAATCTGAAAACACCTGCCCCCACCCCTCCCATCTTCCCGGGCTCAACTTCACTCCCGGCTTCAACCTCCGCCCCCCCTCAGCAGCACAGGGGGACGGGGAATGGGGGTTACGGTCAGGTAACAATAAGGTAACTATGTGATGGAAATGTGATTTTGTAATGGTTTTGTAACCTAAGTGTATAAACGTATAAGGGATGAAAGGCTAGGTGTGCATGTTAGGAGGAGAGATCCCCCATGCACCCAGCGCTGAATAAACCAATGTTGGCTTTCTAAACTGCATTTCTGTTTGGAAAGTTGTTATTGCCCTTTGAGCGGTAACAAGGGGGACCGGCGTGAGTGAGGTGAGAGGTTCTGGGAGTGGAGAAATAAGCAGGGCTCCTAAGCTTCCTTTCATGGTTCTTGGCAGTTTGTCTCTCTTTTTTTTTTCCCTTTTAGAGGGCAACCACTGAGAAAAGCAACAGTCTGTGGAAACACAGCCTTTTGAAGAAAAGTATATGGTGGGAGTTAAAACTAAATCTTAACTAAAACATGCAGATAGCTATTAGAGAGGTCTGTGTGGATACCAGAGCTCCTGCGAAGGAGCTCAAATACCCAACCAGCATGTTTCCAGCCAGCTGAGACCTCTGGCCACCGGTGGCCTGGGAGAGGGAGGGAGGGAGAAGTGAGTTTTCTTACCAGCTGGGGAAAAAAGGCAGTGAAGCCTATGGATGGAGACGGACTGCAGGGTCAGATGCCAAAGCAGCCTTCCTAGGGCTGCTGGTCAGAGCCCTGACAAGCCCCGGTACCCTGGGAGGCAGCAGCCAGCCCTGCAGCCTGCTAGCGAAACACTTCAGCTCCGACACGGCTCCTCCTTCTGTGCTTTTCAACAGCTCTGCAGCCCCCCAGCCCCAGCCCGCTGCGCTGGTGGGCCGGGGAGCTGGAGGCATTTTCCCAGCGCTCTGATCTAACAGCACCAGTGGGACTGTTTCCAGCACGCTGCCACTGGAGGGCGTGTCGGCCTCCCTCCCTATCTCCCACCACCCCGGCCTGATAAAGGAGGGGCTGGTGGCAGCCGGGGGAAGCGCCCAGAGCAGGGGATGGAGCTGGGGACTGGCCAAACACCAAGGTGGCAGGGCTGGGGTGCTTCTCCCGTGAGCCCCTCCCTGTCAATGAGGATGTTGATACCTGTGACTATGGAAATCTTAAGATCAATTCAAGCAATTAGAGCCATTGCTCAATCGCTGTAACCAAACAAAAGGGAAACCATTGTCACTTAGGAAACAATTAGTTGTAAGCTAAGGAGCTCTGGAACAATCTCATTTTAAAGAGCTGGGCCTTGGAAGAACAGATGTGCAAAAAAAGAGAAGAGAGTTACAAGGTGATCCCAAAACGGGCCTTGAGGGATAAGGTATATGTGATACCAGGAGTGAGTCTGAAGACCCCCCGGGGGGTGTCAACAAACATGGGGGAAAGACCTTAGCATATGCTAACGAGTTCCCAAGGAAGATCCCTGCCTGTGATAAGCACTACTGGGAAAGATACTGAATATGTCTATGAACATAGTAGAAATACTTGCTAGTTTTGTCTTTTGGGTGTGCCCCTTAGGTGGAGTTATCCCCCGTGCACCCAGCGCTGCAATAAAGAATGCCTGCTTTCTAAAGCTTCCAAATAAGCCTTAGAGAGTGAACTATTTTGCCGCTTTCTGGTAACAGATTTTGGCACCGCAGATGGGACACTGCTCTGGAACATGGGCGGATCCGAGGGATCGCAGGACCTCCAGCCGTCACCGAGGGATTCTCGGGGAGAACCTGCGATCCCCGGACCAAAGAATTCTGAGCAAGGACCATCAACAAGGCAAAGGCATTCTTTCAGTATTATTTTCTGTTGCCTGTCCGTGGGTCGTAGCGAAAGCTGCGCAGGGTTGGGCCGTATCCCTGGGGCAAAGGGAAAGTACCCTTTGATTGAAACTGAAGGGTGAGTCTCCTTCCCGAAAGGGAAGCTCAGAAGTTTGTCTGTTGAACGTTGAATACGGCCGTGATCATAATGGCGTGGTTTTGTGTTTGTTGCTGTAGTGTTTGTAAGTGTGTAGTATTGTTGTAAAAAGCTGGGGTGAAATTGTTTTAGTGCCCTGTTTTTAAACTGGGAACTGGAACTTCTAAAAGGGAATTGATGGGAAAGAAATGTCCTCTTGGGTGCATTTTATTAAATTGGAAGCAAATAGCAGGACCCCCAGGAGGAGTGGCAAAGAGAGAGGATCTAATCAACTATTGTAATCAGTGGTGGCCATTGTGGGGACTGAAGGAGGGAGAAAAGTGGCTGGTTAATGGGACTTTTAGGATACTCTGTTCCAGTTGTTGTTATTCTTAAGAGGGGAAGGAAAATGGGATGAAGTTCCCCATGTTGATTTATTCTCTGCTTTACGAGATCATCCTGAATGGAGCAGGGAATGTAAATGAATAGGGAGAGATCCTTTGGTTCTGACCTGGGCAAAAGATAATCAGAAACTCTGTAAGCGTTGTTGTTCGGCGTGTAGTATGAGTCAATGGTGCGTCCAATACGGAGGAGCGGACGAGGAGGATGTTTCTGATGAAGGGGACTCTTTTGGTGGAAATGAGAAATTCAGTGCTATTGCAGGGAGAACGAGGGGAGGATGGGGAGGTCGAGTTGTGCAAGCTCTCAAGCCGTGCACCCAGCGCTGCAGTAAAGAGTGCCTGCTTTCCAAACCTTCCGAATAAGTCTTAGAGAGTGAATTCTCCTGCCGCTTTCCGGTAACAGGATGGTGACAATCAGTTGGGCTGTATTAGGCAGGGCCGCTGTCAGGGGACTAGTGCCTGCCTTGAAGCGCCACTAATCGATGGTTAGCCGCCACTTCCCGTTTGGTTTGCAAACTGGCCACACTGGGGAGTTATGAGGGGACTGAGTTTGAATACTTACCCCCTGTTCCTGCAGCTCTTTCATCAGCGGAGCGATTCCCTCCCTCTCTCTCCCCGTGGTAAGGGACAGCCTTTCACACTCACGAGTTTAATCGGGGGAAGCGTAGGGGCAGTCTGTAAAAAGCCTTATCAGGGTTGACGGAACCCCAAACTTCCAGTGCCTCCCTGCCGAGTCCGTCCAGGACTTCCCCTTCACTAAATCCGATCCCAGAGTATTGGTGGGGAGCACTGCCAACACCATAGTGGTCTCGGTGGGGGTGGTGTCTGCCAGCAACCAGCACTTTACTCGGGCTGTAGGTTGGGGTTTGCCATATCCAAATACATCGGTAACCCATATCTGTTATGAATCAGGGACGATCCCACTCCGGCCTGCGGTATCGGCATTTAAAGCAGAGATTTGGGCCCCTGTGCCTAGCAGAAAAGTGACCGGAGTCTTCAAAGAGCCAAGGAGAAAGGCACAGAGCGGTTCTGGAGGAACAGCTTTTAATTGACAAAACACAAAAGGAAAGGTCCCATCAAAGCTACTCTAACCCCCCTCCCTCCCTCCCTCCCCCCTCCTCCCTCCTTCCCCCCCCCTCCTCCCTCCCCCCCCCCAAATACACCACCCCTCCTCCCCCATCCCCCACTCCCCCCACCTCCACCTCATCCCTGCTCGGGCTCTACTTCCCCCCCTGCCACCCGCGTGCTGCCTGCCAGAGCCCTGCGCTTGCTGTCTGGCTTTGGCAAGGCGCTCTGCCCCCGCTTCTTCCCCCGCTTCTCGCAGGCGGCAGCCTGGGACGGTGGCAGGGCCATCCCCGCAGCCCCCCACGGCTCCTGGGGCTGCATCCCGATGGTGTAGAACTCTCCCAGGATGAGCATGGCGTCGGTGGTCTCAGGGATGCTGTAGTCGGGGGTGAGCAGCTCCTTGGGCAGGGTGAGCAGCTCCTTGGGCAGGGAGAGCGAGGCAAAGTCACAGTGGGGGGTGTTTGTGCCGGTGCCACCAAGCTCCCCAGGCACAGGGCTGCTGCCCAAACCATCCTGACTGACCCCCCCCTGCATCCAGGGAGACACCAAAGAGCCTTCGGGCCTCTTTGAGAAGCTCCTCCTCAGAGACTGCAAAGTCTCCATCCGGGTCCCCAGGGGCTTGGTTGTGGGGGCCAGCAGAGGGGCTGGGGGGGGGGGGGGCGGTCACGGCCCAGGGGGGATGTTGGTTCACCTGGCTTCTAGGAGGTGAAGCGGGAGAGATGGCCCCAAGCATTGGGGAAATTCTCTGGGACTTGGATTTCCTGGGCACGCATGAGCCAGGCGAGAGCAGGGACGCTTGCCTGGGCTTGCTGAAGCCCTGTGCCAAAAGTGCCCTGGGGACAGGGCTGATGGGGATGCTGGGCGTGCGCGGGGGCCGGGGATGGCGAAGGCGCCGGGGTGGCAGAGCAGCCGGGGTGCCGTACCTGGTGGTGGTAGTGCCTGGGGGCCCTGGGGTGCCACGTGCAGTGAGGGTGCCCAGGCTGCGGGGAAGGGCTGCTGCTGGCGGGGCAGTGGGCACAGGTTGGCTGAGCCTGGAAGAGAGACAGGAGCGATGGCCGGCGGTCACCTCCGCTCTTGCCCCCAAGAGCGTCCCCGGGCTGCAGGGGTCGGGGTGGGTGCCTACCTTGGGGGTAGAAGGTTTGGGGAAGGAGAAAAATCTGCGGGAGCCGGGGTGCCGGGGGGTCCCGGGGGCTGCGCGGTGGGAGCTGCAGTGGTGGCGGCGCCGTGCTGCGTTCTGGCTGTTGGCTGCTAAGGACTCTCTGGCGTCTCCCAGGAAGGAATGTGGGGTCTCCGCGTGTTCCGCCCCGCCCCAACAGCGTACAGCCCAACAGCTACTCTGGACGAGTAGCCCTTGTCCTAATGGCAGATTTCGGCTTCCCAGACATCAGCTTGTTGTCCAAACAGCGGATTCGTTACGCCGTGTACACTAAGCCACTTCTCACACACGTAGGAGACATATTGCTTTTTATTGAGGCCTGGGTGCTGGGTGGATTTCCACAAATCAAGCACACCTGATGCCCGTTCCCTGTCATATTTATACACAAACCTTCCAAATTAGGAGACTCCCAATTACAACGATTGGTTCAGATTTCTTCTGCTAGGATGCAAACTAGAAGGCATGCTCGGTTCTTTTCTCGGCCTTTATCTTTGGGTAGGTGGTATAATTTGGGTAGGGGGCTCGTGGGTCGGTGGTTGCGGAGACCCTGGCCCAAATTACCTTTCCCCTAGTTTCTCAATACTTCTGGCACTCCCAAATGGTTCTTCAGGGTCTGTTGATCAGACTAACGATGTATGGGTTGTGCTTCTGCCTCTTGACAAGCACGTCTTCCTTGACACCTTGTCTGGGTAAATAGGAACTGACAGAATGGTAGCACTGGACAATGGCCATCCTCAGGAGTCCCTAGCCGCTATTTACAAAACTCTCTGTGACATCCTGAACTGTGAAAAACTATCTGGAACATTCTTAATGGTGGAACTATGAAAAACAATTTGTAACTTTTTAGCTGCAGATTCAGGATTAACTTTCAACCTCAGTGAAGGATATCCTGGTCCGACTCAAAGCACGTGATGAAACTGTGAAAAACTCAAGGTGTGGAAGGATTATTTCCTGTATTAAATTGTCTTACAAGCAGCGCGCTCTGTTGCCCTGTGGATAGTATCATGTCATCACCGGCACGACTGGTAATTTTCCATTTCTTTCCTAGTACAAGGATGCATTGATGAAGGCAAATCCAGGGGTACGGGTGGTGCCCCACAACGAAGCAACCTGTGGAACCCCAGACATCGCCTGTTACAAAGAGGAAGAAGCAGGCTCTGCAAAAGAGTTCCCAAGCCTGAGGAAAGGGGCCAAAAGTGAAGCAATGCCACAGCATAACTTTGGGATGGCAGGTGAGATTTCCATCCCTGTTCCTCAAAGGGAACAGCCTCGTTTTGTTTGAGGATGCGGTGTTGGAATCAAAGCGCAAGGCCAGTTTTCTTTACTGCAGACTGCGCTGTAGTGCAAATAGCTTTGGTGTCCCACATGGAGTTGCCAGGTGTGGTGGGTTGACCCTGGCTGGGGGCCAGGTGCCCACCAGAGCCGCTCTATCATGTCCCTTGTTCACCAGACAGGGGAGAGAGAAAAAGTATAGCAAAAAGCTTCTGGGGCGAGATAAGGACAGGGAGAGATCACTCACTAGTTATCGTCACGAGCAAAACAGACTGAACTTAGAGAGGAAATTCATCTAACTTCTTACTAAGCGAAACAGAGGAGAGGAATGAGAAATAAAGTCAAATCTGAAAACACCTGCCCCCACCCCTCCCATCTTCCCGGGCTCAACTTCACTCCCGGCTTCAACCTCCGCCCCCCCTCAGCAGCACAGGGGGACGGGGAATGGGGGTTACGGTCAGGTAACAATAAGGTAACTCTGTGATGGAAATGTGATTTTGTAATGGTTTTGTAACCTAAGTGTATAAACGTATAAGGGATTAAAGGCTAGGTGTGCATGTTAGGAGGAGAGATCCCCCATGCACCCAGCGCTGAATAAACCAATGTTGGCTTTCTAAACTGCATTTCTGTTTGGAAAGTTGTTATTGCCCTTTGAGCGGTAACAAGGGGGACCGGCGTGAGTGAGGTGAGAGGTTCTGGGAGTGGAGAAATAAGCAGGGCTCCTAAGCTTCCTTTCATGGTTCTTGGCAGTTTGTCTCTCTTTTTTTTTTCCCTTTTAGAGGGCAACCACTGAGAAAAGCAACAGTCTGTGGAAACACAGCCTTTTGAAGAAAAGTATATGGTGGGAGTTAAAACTAAATCTTAACTAAAACATGCAGATAGCTATTAGAGAGGTCTGTGTGGATACCAGAGCTCCTGCGAAGGAGCTCAAATACCCAACCAGCATGTTTCCAGCCAGCTGAGACCTCTGGCCACCGGTGGCCTGGGAGAGGGAGGGAGGGAGAAGTGAGTTTTCTTACCAGCTGGGGAAAAAAGGCAGTGAAGCCTATGGATGGAGACGGACTGCAGGGTCAGATGCCAAAGCAGCCTTCCTAGGGCTGCTGGTCAGAGCCCTGACAAGCCCCGGTACCCTGGGAGGCAGCAGCCAGCCCTGCAGCCTGCTAGCGAAACACTTCAGCTCCGACACGGCTCCTCCTTCTGTGCTTTTCAACAGCTCTGCAGCCCCCCAGCCCCAGCCCGCTGCGCTGGTGGGCCGGGGAGCTGGAGGCATTTTCCCAGCGCTCTGATCTAACAGCACCAGTGGGACTGTTTCCAGCACGCTGCCACTGGAGGGCGTGTCGGCCTCCCTCCCTATCTCCCACCACCCCGGCCTGATAAAGGAGGGGCTGGTGGCAGCCGGGGGAAGCGCCCAGAGCAGGGGATGGAGCTGGGGACTGGCCAAACACCAAGGTGGCAGGGCTGGGGTGCTTCTCCCGTGAGCCCCTCCCTGTCAATGAGGATGTTGATACCTGTGACTATGGAAATCTTAAGATCAATTCAAGCAATTAGAGCCATTGCTCAATCGCTGTAACCAAACAAAAGGGAAACCATTGTCACTTAGGAAACAATTAGTTGTAAGCTAAGGAGCTCTGGAACAATCTCATTTTAAAGAGCTGGGCCTTGGAAGAACAGATGTGCAAAAAAAGAGAAGAGAGTTACAAGGTGATCCCAAAACGGGCCTTGAGGGATAAGGTATATGTGATACCAGGAGTGAGTCTGAAGACCCCCCGGGGGGTGTCAACAAACATGGGGGAAAGACCTTAGCATATGCTAACGAGTTCCCAAGGAAGATCCCTGCCTGTGATAAGCACTACTGGGAAAGATACTGAATATGTCTATGAACATAGTAGAAATACTTGCTAGTTTTGTCTTTTGGGTGTGCCCCTTAGGTGGAGTTATCCCCCGTGCACCCAGCGCTGCAATAAAGAATGCCTGCTTTCTAAAGCTTCCAAATAAGCCTTAGAGAGTGAACTATTTTGCCGCTTTCTGGTAACAGATTTTGGCACCGCAGATGGGACACTGCTCTGGAACATGGGCGGATCCGAGGGATCGCAGGACCTCCAGCCGTCACCGAGGGATTCTCGGGGAGAACCTGCGATCCCCGGACCAAAGAATTCTGAGCAAGGACCATCAACAAGGCAAAGGCATTCTTTCAGTATTATTTTCTGTTGCCTGTCCGTGGGTCGTAGCGAAAGCTGCGCGGGGTTGGGCCGTATCCCTGGGGCAAAGGGAAAGTACCCTTTGATTGAAACTGAAGGGTGAGTCTCCTTCCCGAAAGGGAAGCTCAGAAGTTTGTCTGTTGAACGTTGAATACGGCCGTGATCATAATGGCGTGGTTTTGTGTTTGTTGCTGTAGTGTTTGTAAGTGTGTAGTATTGTTGTAAAAAGCTGGGGTGAAATTGTTTTAGTGCCCTGTTTTTAAACTGGGAACTGGAACTTCTAAAAGGGAATTGATGGGAAAGAAATGTCCTCTTGGGTGCATTTTATTAAATTGGAAGCAAATAGCAGGACCCCCAGGAGGAGTGGCAAAGAGAGAGGATCTAATCAACTATTGTAATCAGTGGTGGCCATTGTGGGGACTGAAGGAGGGAGAAAAGTGGCTGGTTAATGGGACTTTTAGGATACTCTGTTCCAGTTGTTGTTATTCTTAAGAGGGGAAGGAAAATGGGATGAAGTTCCCCATGTTGATTTATTCTCTGCTTTACGAGATCATCCTGAATGGAGCAGGGAATGTAAATGAATAGGGAGAGATCCTTTGGTTCTGACCTGGGCAAAAGATAATCAGAAACTCTGTAAGCGTTGTTGTTCGGCGTGTAGTATGAGTCAATGGTGCGTCCAATACGGAGGAGCGGACGAGGAGGATGTTTCTGATGAAGGGGACTCTTTTGGTGGAAATGAGAAATTCAGTGCTATTGCAGGGAGAACGAGGGGAGGATGGGGAGGTCGAGTTGTGCAAGCTCTCAAGCCGTGCACCCAGCGCTGCAGTAAAGAGTGCCTGCTTTCCAAACCTTCCGAATAAGTCTTAGAGAGTGAATTCTCCTGCCGCTTTCCGGTAACAGGATGGTGACAATCAGTTGGGCTGTATTAGGCAGGGCCGCTGTCAGGGGACTAGTGCCTGCCTTGAAGCGCCACTAATCGATGGTTAGCCGCCACTTCCCGTTTGGTTTGCAAACTGGCCACACTGGGGAGTTATGAGGGGACTGAGTTTGAATACTTACCCCCTGTTCCTGCAGCTCTTTCATCAGCGGAGCGATTCCCTCCCTCTCTCTCCCCGTGGTAAGGGACAGCCTTTCACACTCACGAGTTTAATCGGGGGAAGCGTAGGGGCAGTCTGTAAAAAGCCTTATCAGGGTTGACGGAACCCCAAACTTCCAGTGCCTCCCTGCCGAGTCCGTCCAGGACTTCCCCTTCACTAAATCCGATCCCAGAGTATTGGTGGGGAGCACTGCCAACACCATAGTGGTCTCGGTGGGGGTGGTGTCTGCCAGCAACCAGCACTTTACTCGGGCTGTAGGTTGGGGTTTGCCATATCCACATACATCGGTAACCCATATCTGTTATGAATCAGGGACGATCCCACTCCGGCCTGCGGTATCGGCATTTAAAGCAGAGATTTGGGCCCCTGTGCCTAGCAGAAAAGTGACCGGAGTCTTCAAAGAGCCAAGGAGAAAGGCACAGAGCGGTTCTGGAGGAACAGCTTTTAATTGACAAAACACAAAAGGAAAGGTCCCATCAAAGCTACTCTAACCCCCCTCCCTCCCTCCCTCCCTCCTCCCCCCCCCCCCCCTCACTCCCCCCCCTCCCTCCCACCCCCCAAATACACCACCCCTCCTCCCCCATCCCCCACTCCCCCCACCTCCACCTCATCCCTGCTCGGGCTCTACTTCCCCCCCTGGCACCCGCGTGCTGCCTGCCAGAGCCCTGCGCTTGCTGTCTGGCTTTGGCAAGGCGCTCTGCCCCCGCTTCTTCCCCCGCTTCTCGCAGGCGGCAGCCTGGGACGGTGGCAGGGCCATCCCCGCAGCCCCCCACGGCTCCTGGGGCTGCATCCCGATGGTGTAGAACTCTCCCAGGATGAGCATGGCGTCGGTGGTCTCAGGGATGCTGTAGTCGGGGGTGAGCAGCTCCTTGGGCAGGGTGAGCAGCTCCTTGGGCAGGGAGAGCGAGGCAAAGTCACAGTGGGGGGTGTTTGTGCCGGTGCCACCAAGCTCCCCAGGCACAGGGCTGCTGCCCAAACCATCCTGACTGACCCCCCCCTGCATCCAGGGAGACACCAAAGAGCCTTCGGGCCTCTTTGAGAAGCTCCTCCTCAGAGACTGCAAAGTCTCCATCCGGGTCCCCAGGGGCTTGGTTGTGGGGGCCAGCAGAGGGGCTGGGGGGGCGGGGGGCGGTCACGGCCCAGGGGGGATGTTGGTTCACCTGGCTTCTAGGAGGTGAAGCGGGAGAGATGGCCCCAAGCATTGGGGAAATTCTCTGGGACTTGGATTTCCTGGGCACGCATGAGCCAGGCGAGAGCAGGGACGCTTGCCTGGGCTTGCTGAAGCCCTGTGCCAAAAGTGCCCTGGGGACAGGGCTGATGGGGATGCTGGGCGTGCGCGGGGGCCGGGGATGGCGAAGGCGCCGGGGTGGCAGAGCAGCCGGGGTGCCGTACCTGGTGGTGGTAGTGCCTGGGGGCCCTGGGGTGCCACGTGCAGTGAGGGTGCCCAGGCTGCGGGGAAGGGCTGCTGCTGGCGGGGCAGTGGGCACAGGTTGGCTGAGCCTGGAAGAGAGACAGGAGCGATGGCCGGCGGTCACCTCCGCTCTTGCCCCCAAGAGCGTCCCCGGGCTGCAGGGGTCGGGGTGGGTGCCTACCTTGGGGGTAGAAGGTTTGGGGAAGGAGAAAAATCTGCGGGAGCCGGGGTGCCGGGGGGTCCCGGGGGCTGCGCGGTGGGAGCTGCAGTGGTGGCGGCGCCGTGCTGCGTTCTGGCTGTTGGCTGCTAAGGACTCTCTGGCGTCTCCCAGGAAGGAATGTGGGGTCTCCGCGTGTTCCGCCCCGCCCCAACAGCGTACAGCCCAACAGCTACTCTGGACGAGTAGCCCTTGTCCTAATGGCAGATTTCAGCTTCCCAGACATCAGCTTGTTGTCCAAACAGCGGATTCGTTACGCCGTGTACACTAAGCCACTTCTCACACACGTAGGAGACATATTGCTTTTTATTGAGGCCTGGGTGCTGGGTGGATTTCCACAAATCAAGCACACCTGATGCCCGTTCCCTGTCATATTTATACACAAACCTTCCAAATTAGGAGACTCCCAATTACAACGATTGGTTCAGATTTCTTCTGCTAGGATGCAAACTAGAAGGCATGCTCGGTTCTTTTCTCGGCCTTTATCTTTGGGTAGGTGGTATAATTTGGGTAGGGGGCTCGTGGGTCGGTGGTTGCGGAGACCCTGGCCCAAATTACCTTTCCCCTAGTTTCTCAATACTTCTGGCACTCCCAAATGGTTCTTCAGGGTCTGTTGATCAGACTAACGATGTATGGGTTGTGCTTCTACCTCTTGACAAGCACGTCTTCCTTGACACCTTGTCTGGGTAAATAGGAACTGACAGAATGGTAGCACTGGACAATGGCCATCCTCAGGAGTCCCTAGCCGCTATTTACAAAACTCTCTGTGACATCCTGAACTGTGAAAAACTATCTGGAACATTCTTAACGGTGGAACTATGAAAAACAATTTGTAACTATTTAGCTGCAGATTCAGGATTAACTTTCAACCTCAGTGAAGGATATCCTGGTCCGACTCAAAGCACGTGATGAAACTGTGAAAAACTCAAGGTGTGGAAGGATTATTTCCTGTATTAAATTGTCTTACAAGCAGCGCGCTCTGTTGCCCTGTGGATAGTATCATGTCATCACCGGCACGCCTGGTAATTTTCCGTTTCTTTCCTAGTACAAGGATGCATTGATGAAGGCAAATCCAGGGGTACGGGTGGTGCCCCACAACGAAGCAACCTGTGGAACCCCAGACATCGCCTGTTACAAAGAGGAAGAAGCAGGCTCTGCAAAAGAGTTCCCAAGCCTGAGGAAAGGGGCCAAAAGTGAAGCAATGCCACAGCATACCTTTGGGATGGCAGGTGAGATTTCCATCCCTGTTCCTCAAAGGGAACAGCCTCGTTTTGTTTGAGGATGCGGTGTTGGAATCAAAGCGCAAGGCCAGTTTTCTTTACTGCAGACTGCGCTGTAGTTCAAATACCTTTGGTGTCCCACATGGAGTTGCCAGGTGTGGTGGGTTGACCCTGGCTGGGGGCCAGGTGCCCACCAGAGCCGCTCTATCATGTCCCTTGTTCACCAGACAGGGGAGAGAGAAAAAGTATAGCAAAAAGCTTCTGGGGCGAGATAAGGACAGGGAGAGATCACTCACTAATTATCGTCACGAGCAAAACAGACTGAACTTAGAGAGGAAATTCATCTAACTTCTTACTAAGCGAAACAGAGGAGAGGAATGAGAAATAAAGTCAAATCTGAAAACACCTGCCCCCACCCCTCCCATCTTCCCGGGCTCAACTTCACTCCCGGCTTCAACCTCCGCCCCCCCTCAGCAGCACAGGGGGACGGGGAATGGGGGTTACGGTCAGGTAACAATAAGGTAACAATGTGATGGAAATGTGATTTTGTAATGGTTTTGTAACCTAAGTGTATAAACGTATAAGGGATGAAAGGCTAGGTGTGCATGTTAGGAGGAGAGATCCCCCATGCACCCAGCGCTGAATAAACCAATGTTGGCTTTCTAAACTGCATTTCTGTTTGGAAAGTTGTTATTGCCCTTTGAGCGGTAACAAGGGGGACCGGCGTGAGTGAGGTGAGAGGTTCTGGGAGTGGAGAAATAAGCAGGGCTCCTAAGCTTCCTTTCATGGTTCTTGGCAGTTTGTCTCTCTTTTTTTTTTCCCTTTTAGAGGGCAACCACTGAGAAAAGCAACAGTCTGTGGAAACACAGCCTTTTGAAGAAAAGTATATGGTGGGAGTTAAAACTAAATCTTAACTAAAACATGCAGATAGCTATTAGAGAGGTCTGTGTGGATACCAGAGCTCCTGCGAAGGAGCTCAAACACCCAACCAGCATGTTTCCAGCCAGCTGAGACCTCTGGCCACCGGTGGCCTGGGAGAGGGAGGGAGGGAGAAGTGAGTTTTCTTACCAGCTGGGGAAAAAAGGCAGTGAAGCCTATGGATGGAGACGGACTGCAGGGTCAGATGCCAAAGCAGCCTTCCTAGGGCTGCTGGTCAGAGCCCTGACAAGCCCCGGTACCCTGGGAGGCAGCAGCCAGCCCTGCAGCCTGCTAGCGAAACACTTCAGCTCCGACACGGCTCCTCCTTCTGTGCTTTTCAACAGCTCTGCAGCCCCCCAGCCCCAGCCCGCTGCGCTGGTGGGCCGGGGAGCTGGAGGCATTTTCCCAGCGCTCTGATCTAACAGCACCAGTGGGACTGTTTCCAGCACGCTGCCACTGGAGGGCGTGTCGGCCTCCCTCCCTATCTCCCACCACCCCGGCCTGATAAATGAGGGGCTGGTGGCAGCCGGGGGAAGCGCCCAGAGCAGGGGATGGAGCTGGGGACTGGCCAAACACCAAGGTGGCAGGGCTGGGGTGCTTCTCCCGTGAGCCCCTCCCTGTCAATGAGGATGTTGATACCTGTGACTATGGAAATCTTAAGATCAATTCAAGCAATTAGAGCCATTGCTCAATCGCTGTAACCAAACAAAAGGGAAACCATTGTCACTTAGGAAACAATTAGTTGTAAGCTAAGGAGCTCTGGAACAATCTCATTTTAAAGAGCTGGGCCTTGGAAGAACAGATGTGCAAAAAAAGAGAAGAGAGTTACAAGGTGATCCCAAAACGGGCCTTGAGGGATAAGGTATATGTGATACCAGGAGTGAGTCTGAAGACCCCCCGGGGGTGTCAACAAACATGGGGGAAAGACCTTAGCATATGCTAACGAGTTCCCAAGGAAGATCCCTGCCTGTGATAAGCACTACTGGGAAAGATACTGAATATGTCTATGAACATAGTAGAAATACTTGCTAGTTTTGTCTTTTGGGTGTGCACCTTAGGTGGAGTTATCCCCCGTGCACCCAGCGCTGCAATAAAGAATGCCTGCTTTCTAAAGCTTCCAAATAAGCCTTAGAGAGTGAACTATTTTGCCGCTTTCTGGTAACAGATTTTGGCACTGCAGATGGGACACTGCTCTGGAACATGGGCGGATCCGAGGGATCGCAGGACCTCCAGCCGTCACCGAGGGATTCTCGGGGAGAACCTGCGATCCCCGGACCAAAGAATTCTGAGCAAGGACCATCAACAAGGCAAAGGCATTCTTTCAGTATTATTTTCTGTTGCCTGTCCGTGGGTCGTAGCGAAAGCTGGGCAGGGTTGGGCCGTATCCCTGGGGCAAAGGGAAAGTACCCTTTGATTGAAACTGAAGGGTGAGTCTCCTTCCCGAAAGGGAAGCTCAGAAGTTTGTCTGTTGAACGTTGAATACGGCCGTGATCATAATGGCGTGGTTTTGTGTTTGTTGCTGTAGTGTTTGTAAGTGTGTAGTATTGTTGTAAAAAGCTGGGGTGAAATTGTTTTAGTGCCCTGTTTTTAAACTGGGAACTGGAACTTCTAAAAGGGAATTGATGGGAAAGAAATGTCCTCTTGGGTGCATTTTATTAAATTGGAAGCAAATAGCAGGACCCCCAGGAGGAGTGGCAAAGAGAGAGGATCTAATCAACTATTGTAATCAGTGGTGGCCATTGTAGGGACTGAAGGAGGGAGAAAAGTGGCTGGTTAATGGGACTTTTAGGATACTCTGTTCCAGTTGTTGTTATTCTTAAGAGGGGAAGGAAAATGGGATGAAGTTCCCCATGTTGATTTATTCTCTGCTTTACGAGATCATCCTGAATGGAGCAGGGAATGTAAATGAATAGGGAGAGATCCTTTGGTTCTGACCTGGGCAAAAGATAATCAGAAACTCTGTAAGCGTTGTTGTTCGGCGTGTAGTATGAGTCAATGGTGCGTCCAATACGGAGGAGCGGACGAGGAGGATGTTTCTGATGAAGGGGACTCTTTTGGTGGAAATGAGAAATTCAGTGCTATTGCAGGGAGAACGAGGGGAGGATGGGGAGGTCGAGTTGTGCAAGCTCTCAAGCCGTGCACCCAGCGCTGCAGTAAAGAGTGCCTGCTTTCCAAACCTTCCGAATAAGTCTTAGAGAGTGAATTCTCCTGCCGCTTTCCGGTAACAGGATGGTGACAATCAGTTGGGCTGTATTAGGCAGGGCCGCTGTCAGGGGACTAGTGCCTGCCTTGAAGCGCCACTAATCGATGGTTAGCCGCCACTTCCCGTTTGGTTTGCAAACTGGCCACACTGGGGAGTTATGAGGGGACTGAGTTTGAATACTTACCCCCTGTTCCTGCAGCTCTTTCATCAGCGGAGCGATTCCCTCCCTCTCTCTCCCCGTGGTAAGGGACAGCCTTTCACACTCACGAGTTTAATCGGGGGAAGCGTAGGGGCAGTCTGTAAAAAGCCTTATCAGGGTTGACGGAACCCCAAACTTCCACTGCCTCCCTGCCGAGTCCATCCAGGACTTCCCCTTCACTAAATCCGATCCCAGAGTATTGGTGGGGAGCACTGCCAACACCATAGTGGTCTCGGTGGGGGTGGTGTCTGCCAGCAACCAGCACTTTACTCGGGCTGTAGGTTGGGGTTTGCCATATCCAAATACATCGGTAACCCATATCTGTTATGAATCAGGGACGATCCCACTCCGGCCTGCGGTATCGGCATTTAAAGCAGAGATTTGGGCCCCTGTGCCTAGCAGAAAAGTGACCGGAGTCTTCAAAGAGCCAAGGAGAAAGGCACAGAGCGGTTCTGGAGGAACAGCTTTTAATTGACAAAACACAAAAGGAAAGGTCCCATCAAAGCTACTCTAACCCCCCTCCCTCCCTCCCTCCCCCCCCCTCCCCCCTCCCCCCCCCTCCCCCCCCCCCAAATACACCACCCCTCCTCCCCCATCCCCCACTCCCCCCACCTCCACCTCATCCCTGCTCGGGCTCTACTTCCCCCCCTGCCACCCGCGTGCTGCCTGCCAGAGCCCTGCGCTTGCTGTCTGGCTTTGGCAAGGCGCTCTGCCCCCGCTTCTTCCCCCGCTTCTCGCAGGCGGCAGCCTGGGACGGTGGCAGGGCCATCCCCCGCCCCGCAGCCCCCCCGCTCCTGGGGCTGCATCCCGATGGTGTAGAACTCTCCCAGGATGAGCATGGCGTCGGTGGTCTCAGGGATGCTGTAGTCGGGGTGAGCAGCTCCTTGGGCAGGGTGAGCAGCTCCTGGGCAGGGAGAGCGAGGCAAAGTCACAGTGGGGGGTGTTTGTGCCGGTGCCACCAAGCTCCCCAGGCACAGGGCTGCTGCCCAAACCATCCTGACTGACCCCCCCCTGCATCCAGGGAGACACCAAAGAGCCTTCGGGCCTCTTTGAGAAGCTCCTCCTCAGAGACTGCAAAGTCTCCATCCGGGTCCCCAGGGGCTTGGTTGTGGGGGGCCAGCAGAGGGGCTGGGGGGGGGGGCGGTCACGGCCCAGGGGGATGTTGGTTCACCTGGCTTCTAGGAGGTGAAGCGGGAGAGATGGCCCCAAGCATTGGGGAAATTCTCTGGACTTGGATTTCCTGGCACACGCATGAGCCAGGCGAGAGCAGGGACGCTTGCCTGGGCTTGCTGAAGCCCTGTGCCAAAAGTGCCCTGGGGACAGGGCTGATGGGGATGCTGGGCGTGCGCGGGGGCCGGGGATGGCGAAGGCGCCGGGGTGGCAGAGCAGCCGGGGTGCCGTACCTGGTGGTGGTAGTGCCTGGGGGCCCTGGGGTGCCACGTGCAGTGAGGGTGCCCAGGCTGCGGGGAAGGGCTGCTGCTGGCGGGGCAGTGGGCACAGGTTGGCTGAGCCTGGAAGAGAGACAGGAGCGATGGCCGGCGGTCACCTCCGCTCTTGCCCCCAAGAGCGTCCCCGGGCTGCAGGGGTCGGGGTGGGTGCCTACCTTGGGGGTAGAAGGTTTGGGGAAGGAGAAAAATCTGCGGGAGCCGGGGTGCCGGGGGGTCCCGGGGGCTGCGCGGTGGGAGCTGCAGTGGTGGCGGCGCCGTGCTGCGTTCTGGCTGTTGGCTGCTAAGGACTCTCTGGCGTCTCCCAGGAAGGAATGTGGGTCTCCGCGGTTTCCGCCCCGCCCCAACAGCGTACAGCCCAACAGCTACTCTGGACGAGTAGCCCTTGTCCTAATGGCAGATTTCGGCTTCCCAGACATCAGCTTGTTGTCCAAACAGCGGATTCGTTACGCTGTGTACACTAAGCCACTTCTCACACACGTAGGAGACATATTGCTTTTTATTGAGGCCTGGGTGCTGGGTGGATTTCCACAAATCAAGCACACCTGATGCCCGTTCCCTGTCATATTTATACACAAACCTTCCAAATTAGGAGACTCCCAATTACAACGATTGGTTCAGATTTCTTCTGCTAGGATGCAAACTAGAAGGCATGCTCGGTTCTTTTCTCGGCCTTTATCTTTGGGTAGGTGGTATAATTTGGGTAGGGGCTCGTGGGTCGGTGGTTGCGGAGACCCTGGCCCAAATTACCTTTCCCCTAGTTTCTCAATACTTCTGGCACTCCCAAATGGTTCTTCAGGGTCTGTTGATCAGACTAACGATGTATGGGTTGTGCTTCTGCCTCTTGACAAGCACGTCTTCCTTGACACCTTGTCTGGGTAAATAGGAACTGACAGAATGGTAGCACTGGACAATGGCCATCCTCAGGAGTCCCTAGCCGCTATTTACAAAACTCTCTGTGACATCCTGAACTGTGAAAAACTATCTGGAACATTCTTAACGGTGGAACTATGAAAAACAATTTGTAACTTTTTAGCTGCAGATTCAGGATTAACTTTCAACCTCAGTGAAGGATATCCTGGTCCGACTCAAAGCACGTGATGAAACTGTGAAAAACTCAAGGTGTGGAAGGATTATTTCCTGTATTAAATTGTCTTACAAGCAGCGCGCTCTGTTGCCCTGTGGATAGTATCATGTCATCACCGGCACGCCTGGTAATTTTCCGTTTCTTTCCTAGTACAAAGATGCATTGATGAAGGCAAATCCAGGGTACGGGTGGTGCCCCACAACGAAGCAACCTGTGGAACCCCAGACATCGCCTGTTACAAAGAGGAAGAAGCAGGCTCTGCAAAAGAGTTCCCAAGCCTGAGGAAAGGGGCCAAAAGTGAAGCAATGCCACAGCATACCTTTGGGATGGCAGGTGAGATTTCCATCC